>NC_135234.1:285938598-285946098 GCF_051348905.1 Ranitomeya variabilis
CTTCTACACAGACAGATAGAAACACAGGGAAGGAAAGAGAACCAGAGAGAGGGGGGGGGGGTTTAGCCCCCGCATGCTAGCAAGAAAACTAACTTATGATATTTCATACCATATCGTGACACCTCCCCCTTTTGGCGTGCGCTACGGCGGCAGGACCTCTCGGTATGCCTCCATGCGCACCTCCGTGGGTTCACCCTGGCGGGAGAGTCCATCTGCATTACCATGCTCTTTGCCCGCTTTGTGTTTAACGGTGAAGTCAAATTGCTGAAGGGCAAGGCTCCAGCGTAGCAACCTGCCATTGGTTCCACACATGGTGCTTAGCCAGCGCAGAGGGTTGTGGTCGGTCACCACGGTGAAGGTGCGACCGTACAAGTAGGGCTGCAAACGCTGCAGGGCCCAGACTATGGCCAGGCACTCCTTCTCGATGGTGGAGTAGGCCACTTCCCTCGGCAAAAGTTTCCGGCTCAGGTACAACACGGGGTGCTCTTGGTCCTCCGAGTCAACCTGGCTGAGCACAGCACCAAGGCCAAACTCACTGGCGTCAGTCTGTACCAAGAACGGTCGACTGCTGTCGACGGCTTTCAACACAGGGGCGTTGCACAGTGCTGTTTTCAACGCCTGGAAGGCCCCCTCACAGCCATCTGTCCAGTTGACGATGTGGGGTAGCTTCTTCCTGGTGAGGTCCGTCAAAGGTTTTGCCAGGCTACTATAGTGCTGCACGAAGCGCCTATAGTACCCTGCAGTGCCCAGGAAGGACATCACCTGTTTCTTGTTCCTGGGAGTGGGCCAGTTCACGATCACGCCCACTTTGTCAGGCTCCGGTTTTAGGGTGTTTCCGCCTACCCGGTGCCCCAGGTAGTGAACCTCCCTCATGCCCATCTGGCACTTTCCCGGCTTGATAGTCAGGCCTGCTTGGTGAATTCGCCCGAGCACCTCCTCGAGATGCTGCAGGTGTTCATCCCAGGAGGGACTGAAGATGGCAATGTCATCTAAGTACGCCACTGCGTACTTCTCCAGTCCCTGAAGCAGGAGATTGACCATCCGCTGGAAAGTGGCAGGGGCATTCTTCATGCCGAAGGGCATGACCGTGGACTCGTACAGTCCAAAGGGTGTGATAAAGGCGGACTTCTCCTGCGCCTCGGGGCTCAGGGGAATCTGCCAGTATCCGCGACTCAGATCCATTATTGTCAGGTATTCTGCGCCAGCTAACTTCTCAAGCAGCTCCTCGATGCGCGGCATTGGGTGCGCGTCAGAGGCTGTAATGGCGTTGAGCCCCCTGTAGTCCACGCAGAACCGGGTGGTCCGGTCCTTCTTTGGCACGAGAACTACAGGTGAGGCCCACGCGCTCTTTGACCGTCGAATCACCCCCAGCTGTAACATCTCATCGATCTCCTGGCGCATAATCTGCTGCACCTGGTCAGAGATTCGATAGGGTGTTCGCCGTAGTGGGGCGTGATTCCCGGTGTCCACCTCGTGGACGGCTAACTCAGTCCGTCCAGGCCGGTTGGAGAACACGACCCGGAAGGGTTCCAGCATGGTTTGCAACTGCAACCGCTGTGGTTCATCTAGCGAGGCGCTTACCTCCACGTCCTCAATGGACCCACGGGCCTTGGCTTGGGCCAGCATGTCCAGGAGGGTGTCTTCCTCCCCGTCTTCGGGTAAGCTGCAGACCGGTAGGACGAAAGGTTCACGTTCGTGATGAGCCTTCATCATGTTGACGTGAAAGGCCTTTCGCCTTACCCCGAGTGTGGTCAAGCGTGACCACATAGGTGACCGGGTTGAGCTGTTGGTGGACGACGTACGGGCCCTCCCAGGCTGCCTGAAGCTTATCCGTTGGTACAGGAACCAGCACCCACACCTTTTGACCCACGTGGTAGGTCCGCTCCCGGGCGTTCTGGTCGTACCAGTGCTTCTGATCAGCCTGAGCCTGCGTCATGTTGTCATGCACCAACTGCGTCAAGGTCTGCATCTTGTCACGGAAGCGCATGACATACTCCACTATGGACACTTCAGAAGGGTTCGGCTCCTCTTCCCAGGATTCTCTTATCAACCCAAGGGGTCCCCGGACTCGCCTGCCGTACAGGAGCTCGAAGGGGGAGAACCCCGTCGAGGCCTGCGGAACCTCTCGGTAAGCAAATAGCAGGTGTGGGAGGTACCGCTCCCAGTCGCGCCCTTGTGTCTCAACCAGCATGCGTAGCATCTGTTTGAGGGTACCATTGAAGCTTTCACACAAGCCATTGGTCTGTGGGTGATATGCACTCGATACCAGGTGCTTCACCTGCATTTTCTTACAGAGAGCCTCCATTAGGTGAGACGTAAATTGGGTCCCTCGATCAGTAAGCATTTCCCTGGGAAATCCTACACGTGAAAAGATGGCCAACAGGGCATCCGCCACCTTATCTGCCCTAATTGACGACAGAGCTACTGCCTCTGGGTACCGGGTAGCGTAGTCTACCACAGTAAGAATATATTGCTTTCCAGAGCTGCTGGTGACGGCCAGCGGGCCCACAATGTCCACCGCAATCCTCTGGAAAGGCTCCTCTATCACTGGCAAAGGGATCAGGGGAGCCTTAAGAGCAGGCCCCGCCTTCCCCACTCTTTGACAGGTGACACAGGAGCGGCAGTAGTTTGACACATCTGTCCCCATCTTAGGCCAATAGAAGTGTTGAGACAGCCGGGCCTTAGTTTTGCTGATCCCCAAGTGTCCAGCTAGTGGGATCTCATGGGCAATCCGCAACAACTCACCCCGGAATTGCTGCGGGACGACCAGCTGTCTTTCCCTCAACCACTCCTTTTGTGATTCTCCGGGTACTGTCTCCCGGTACAACCTTCCTCCTTCCCAGAACACCTTCTCCTTATCAGTCTCGGAGAAGCGCGTCCCGGCGAGTTGTCTCAAACTCTCTAGGCTCGCATCTGTGTGCAGAGCGGCCTGAAACTCCTGGCTAGGGGAAGCCAGAAGCGACGTCAGGGTCCCTTGCCCACGGGAGCCCTCTGGGACCTGCACTGGGTCCACCTCTGGTTCAGTCACACTGATGACTGAGGAGGGTCCGGAAGGCAGACAGGTATCTGCGTTCCGGGCACTCTGACTGCGGGTGACAGCAGCTACGTAGGCTGTCTCCCCGGGGGTTTCTACAGACCCATCAGCTGACGCTGCTAGGGGCTCTACCTCCCCATCCTCCCCCATTACCTCAGGAGCATTGCTACTTAGGGGCCAGTTACCTTCCTCGGTGGCACTGGTCAATTTCATGGCGTCACCTGTCTCACAGTTCCCATGTATCTCCCCATTTCTTGTAGCACCGACACTTGCCCCTGCTAGGGGTTCCTCAGCCGTCTCACTCCGCAGAGCGACGTGGCTGAGCACTCCTGTACCTATGGACACATCAACTTTCACAGAAACATCATTATCAGATACAGTTGGCACAGGTACAGCATTTTCACCATCAATCCTAGGGAAAAAATGGTTAGCAGATGCATCACTACAAGATAAAGCATGGTCAGGTAACACATGCGATTTCCCATCATCATCATCATCATCATCAGGGTTAACGTTACCCTTATTAGCAGATTGGGGAGGGGTGTCAGGGACGTAGTATGCAAACAACCTCCCCAAATCAGTCCCCAACAAAACATCAGTGGGCAAATTATCAGACAGCCCCACTTCTTTCACCCCGCTCCCGGCACCCCAATCAATAAAAACCCGGGCCATCGGTAAGGGACAGCTGATGCCCCCAATCCCAGTGACAGTTAGGGTTTTCCCCGGAATGATTTCTTCAGGGGCCGCCAGTTCGGGTCGGATGAGGGTTCGTTCAGCCCCGGTGTCCTTGAGGCCGGTAGCAACACGACCTCCCACAGTGACGGGCTGTACGTTGTCACACACCCTCCCAACCACACCACCCACCAAAAGAACGGCTGCATTAGGCCCTGGGGCCTGGGATGAGGGGTTCTTCTGCTTGGCTTGACATTGGTGACTGAGGTGTCCAGTCTGCCTGCAGTGGTAACACTGGCGAAGTTCGGTGGTAGGCCTGGTGCTGTTGGCCACGGGGACAGGACCTCTGGTGTGTTGGCTGGCAGGGGTACCGGCGTTGGCTGCAGGCTTACCCCCTCTCCAGCTGGTGGTGACTGGCTTCCGCACTTCCGATCTACGGTTGGCCTCATAGGCATCGGCAATCTGCGCTGCTTTCGTCACATCGTTGGGTTCTCTGTCCATCACGAACTGTCGCACTTCAGTTGGGCAAAGACGGAAGAACTGGTCTTTGATCATCAGGTCTCGCAGCTGTGCAAAGGTGGTCACTGACAGTCCTTGGGTCCACTGGTCAAAGTGGGTCCCCAGTCTATGCACCACATCACTGTAACTGTCGTGTGGGCCACGTAGGAGGGTCCGAAACTTTTTACGGTACACCTCGGGTGTAAGCTGGTACTTGGCTATCAGAGCCTGCTTGATGGCCTCATAGTCACCATCTTGTTCTTGAGGGAGGACAGCAAACGCCTCCAGAGCTTTTCCTCTCAGCCCTGGTGTCAGGTACCGTGCCCATTCTTGTGTAGGCAGCTGGTACTGTCTGCAGGCCTTCTCAAAGGCCCGCAGAAACGTGTCCAAGTCCCCATCCTTTTCCATAACAGGAAAGTGGTCGGGCCGGGGCTTTGGTGTCTGAGCGCTGCTGGATTCACGGCTCTGGGACGACCCCTGCATTTGCAGTTGGGCCATCTGCAGCTGGTACTCCCGCTGCGCTTGGGCCTCTCGCTCGGCTCGCTGGGCCTGGGCCTCTCGCTCGGCTCTCTCAGCCTCTCGCTCGGCTCTCTCTTGGTATTGCTGGATCAGCTGCAGACGTCGGTCCAGGTCATCTGCGGGGCATTGTTGCAGAGCCAGCTGCAGGAGGAGGTCTGCACCCCCCTGGTTGCCAGTAGGGCCCGTATTCAGTGGTTGGACCTCTGCTGCAGCACCATGTTCGCTTGTGCCGGCTTCTGCGGCCTCTGGGCTCTGTGGCCTGGCTTGGTCTGCTTCACATTGCACCAGTTCAGCGACCATTTGAGCCTTGGTTTTGTTTGTACAGTCAATCTGCTGTGACATGCACAACGCCATAAGAGTGTCCTTGGACTGCTTCTTATAAAAGGTTTCTCCCAGCACAACCATGGTTGCCAAATAAAAGATAGGATAGAAAAACGAAGAAAAAGGAAGGGGATAATTACCAGTACACAATTGTCTCACAACTAATAAACACTGAGTTCGTTCTCCAAACTTATTTGCGCAGAGTTCTCGCAAGAAGTTTCTGCAAGTTTTTAGTGAGAGGAATGATTGCTCAAACCAAATCACTAATGCTCTAATATCCCACCGCCTTGCCACCAATATGTCACGATTCACACCGTGACTGTCAAGATCCCTTAGCCGCTGCCCACAATATGTCACGGATCGGGGTGACTTTAGACCAGCAGCCGGCTGTCACATGTGCAGGGGGGCTTATCCTAGTTATCCCTCCACTGCCACAATGTGATGAAAAAAAAACACACACGAGGCTATTGACCTCTTGTTTACAGCAGGGGCTTATTTTAGGTATCCCACTGCTCTTCAATATACCATGAACTGCAGGGATTTGTGTATCCCGCTTGCAGTTCCACTTAAACCTTGCAGCTCTCTGGCGCCCCTCTTTCTCTCAGGTCAGATTAGGTACTGCACCTAGGGTGATTAGTTGCCAGAAACGCTGCCTGCTATGTACTGGCTATTGGGTGCACTGCAGCGACGCGATAACTACTCCCACTCAGGCAGGAACAATAATTATCAAGCCGCAGTCGCTACAGGGACCCCCAAAAGCTGGCACACGGTCGCTGCCACCAGCTCCAATTGAACGGGTCTGGAGCAAACCCCAAAAAAACAGTAGCGTAATTCCCTTCAGAGACAGGGTACGGTTTAGGGCAGGAAGAACGAACTAGTATTAAATAATATACCCCATAAATGATTTTTAGGCAGTGTTTATAAAAATATTTTACAAAGATGTTACAAATGAGACAATTGCAAATATGTACAAGGTAATTATGAAAATAAAAGGATTAAAGGAAGAAAAAGATAACTCACATGTTCTCAGATCATTGCATTGCAGGCAACCACACGTCCCAGCTCATTGGGCGTGCTCAGGTCTGTCCAGGAAAAACTCCAAATCTGCCTCCTGAAAGTCTCCCAGCAACTTAAAACCTGCAGGCTGTGACCTCACAGAAAGGGCTGGCTCTTCCAACCCCTCCTACCTCTTCAGTATCACTCACTGGGCATTAAATATATCTGATGCCCGTAACTTCGCCACAGAACATAAAATAATCGCACCATACCCATCACTCATCTCGCAGTACCGTGGGCACTCCGACGAGACCAAACAAGTCCTATTTGTCACGCACACTGACTGAGAAATCCCTACTTCTTCACCAGATGGAGCTACATGCCTGTGATTATAGTGATGCGTAGATCCTCCGAGTGTGATTATGACGATATATTTTGGTGTTCGTAACTTAAACGGTTTGCATAATATCTTTCAAAAACAGAACAAAGGATTTTCATGATTCTAGAAGTTTCTCTAACAGTTCCTGCTAACACAAATTTCTCTTGCAGCTATGCTAGTCGTAAATACCTTTCGTCAATAAAACTCCCCCACAAGGCAAGCTCTTCTACACAGACAGATAGAAACACAGGGAAGGAAAGAGAACCAGAGAGAGGGGGGGGGGGGGGGTTTAGCCCCCGCATGCTAGCAAGAAAACTAACTTATGATATTTCATACCATATCGTGACACACACACACACACACACACACACACTGGAAAATACACACACACACACACACACACACACACACACACACACACACACTGGAAAATACACACACACACACACACACACACACACACACACACACACACTGGAAAATACACACACACACACACACACACACTGGAAAATACACACACACACACACACACACACACACACACACTGGAAAATACACACACACACACACACACACACACACACACACACACACACACACACACACACACACACACACACTGGAAAATACACACACACACACACACTGGAAAATACACACACACACACACACACACACTGGAAAATACACACACACACACACACACACTGGAAAATACACACACACACACACACACACACTGGAAAATACACACGCACACACACACACACACACTGGAAAATACACACACACACACTGGAAAATACACACACACACACACACACACACACACTGGAAAATACACACACACACACACACACACACACACACACACACACTGGAAAATACACACACACACACACACACTGGAAAATACACACACACACACACACACACTGGAAAATACACACACACACACACACACACTGGAAATACACACACACACACACACACACACACACACACACACACACACACTGGAAAATACACACACACACACACACACACACACACACTGGAAAATACACACACACACACA
>NC_135234.1:285948598-285966098 GCF_051348905.1 Ranitomeya variabilis
CTCTTCAGTATACCATGAACTGCAGGGATTTGTGTATCCCGCTTGCAGTTCCACTTAAACCTTGCAGCTCTCTGGCGCCCCCCTTTCTCTCAGGTCAGATTAGGTACTGCACCTAGGGTGATTAGTTGCCAGAAACGCTGCCTGCTATGTACTGGCTATTGGGTGCACTGCAGCGACGCGATAACTACTCCCACTCAGGCAGGAACAATAATTATCAAGCCGCAGTCGCTACAGGGACCCCCAAAAGCTGGCACACGGTCGCTGCCACCAGCTCCAATTGAACGGGTCTGGAGCAAACCCCAAAAAAACAGTAGCGTAATTCCCTTCAGAGACAGGGTACGGTTTAGGGCAGGAAGAACGAACTAGTATTAAATAATATACCCCATAAATGATTTTTAGGCAGTGTTTATAAAAATATTTTACAAAGATGTTACAAATGAGACAATTGCAAATATGTACAAGGTAATTATGAAAATAAAAGGATTAAAGGAAGAAAAAGATAACTCACATGTTCTCAGATCATTGCATTGCAGGCAACCACACGTCCCAGCTCATTGGGCGTGCTCAGGTCTGTCCAGGAAAAACTCCAAATCTGCCTCCTGAAAGTCTCCCAGCAACTTAAAACCTGCAGGCTGTGACCTCACAGAAAGGGCTGGCTCTTCCAACCCCTCCTACCTCTTCAGTATCACTCACTGGGCATTAAATATATCTGATGCCCGTAACTTCGCCACAGAACATAAAATAATCGCACCAAACCCATCACTCATCTCGCAGTACCGTGGGCACTCCGACGAGACCAAACAAGTCCTATTTGTCACGCACACTGACTGAGAAATCCCTACTTCTTCACCAGATGGAGCTACATGCCTGTGATTATAGTGATGCGTAGATCCTCCGAGTGTGATTATGACAATATATTTTGGTGTTCGTAACTTAAACGGTTTGCATAATATCTTTCAAAAACAGAACAAAGGATTTTCATGATTCTAGAAGTTTCTCTAACAGTTCCTGCTAACACAAATTTCTCTTGCAGCTATGCTAGTCGTAAATACCTTTCGTCAATAAAACTCCCCCACAAGGCAAGCTCTTCTACACAGACAGATAGAAACACAGGGAAGGAAAGAGAACCAGAGAGAGGGGGGGGGGTTTTAGCCCCCGCATGCTAGCAAGAAAACTAACTTATGATATTTCATACCATATCGTGACACCTCCCCCTTTTGGCGTGCGCTACGGCGGCAGGACCTCTCGGTATGCCTCCATGCGCACCTCCGTGGGTTCACCCTGGCGGGAGAGTCCATCTGCATTACCATGCTCTTTGCCCGCTTTGTGTTTAACGGTGAAGTCAAATTGCTGAAGGGCAAGGCTCCAGCGTAGCAACCTGCCATTGGTTCCACACATGGTGCTTAGCCAGCGCAGAGGGTTGTGGTCGGTCACCACGGTGAAGGTGCGACCGTACAAGTAGGGCTGCAAACGCTGCAGGGCCCAGACTATGGCCAGGCACTCCTTCTCGATGGTGGAGTAGGCCACTTCCCTCGGCAAAAGTTTCCGGCTCAGGTACAACACGGGGTGCTCTTGGTCCTCCGAGTCAACCTGGCTGAGCACAGCACCAAGGCCAAACTCACTGGCGTCAGTCTGTACCAAGAACGGTCGACTGCTGTCGACGGCTTTCAACACAGGGGCGTTGCACAGTGCTGTTTTCAACGCCTGGAAGGCCCCCTCACAGCCATCTGTCCAGTTGACGATGTGGGGTAGCTTCTTCCTGGTGAGGTCCGTCAAAGGTTTTGCCAGGCTACTATAGTGCTGCACGAAGCGCCTATAGTACCCTGCAGTGCCCAGGAAGGACATCACATGTTTCTTGGTCCTGGGAGTGGGCCAGTTCACGATCACGCCCACTTTGTCAGGCTCCGGTTTCAGGGTGCCTCCGCCTACCCGGTGCCCCAGGTAGTGGACCTCCCTCATGCCCATCTGGCACTTTCCCGGCTTGATAGTCAGTCCTGCTCGGTGAATTCGCCCGAGCACCTCCTCAAGATGCTGCAGGTGTTCATCCCAGGAGGGACTGAAGATGGCAATGTCATCTAAGTACGCCACGGCGTACTTCTCCAGTCCCTGAAGCAGGAGATTGACCATCCGCTGGAAAGTGGCAGGGGCATTCTTCATGCCGAAGGGCATGACCGTGGACTCGTTCAGTCCAAAGGGTGTGATAAAGGCGGACTTCTCCTGCGCCTCGGGGCTCAGGGGAATCTGCCAGTATCCGCGACTCAGATCCATTATTGTCAGGTATTCTGCGCCAGCTAACTTCTCAAGCAGCTCCTCGATGCGCGGCATTGGGTGCGCGTCAGAGGCTGTAATGGCGTTGAGCCCCCTGTAGTCCACGCAGAACCGGGTGGTCCGGTCCTTCTTTGGCACGAGAACTACAGGTGAGGCCCACGCGCTCTTTGACCGTCGAATCACCCCCAGCTGTAACATCTCATCGATCTCCTGGCGCATAATCTGCTGCACCTGGTCAGAGATTCGATAGGGTGTTCGCCGTAGTGGGGCGTGATTCCCGGTGTCCACCTCGTGGACGGCTAACTCAGTCCGTCCAGGCCGGTTGGAGAACACGACCCGGAAGGGTTCCAGCATGGTTTGCAACTGCAACCGCTGTGGTTCATCTAGCGAGGCGCTTACCTCCACGTCCTCAATGGACCCACGGGCCTTGGCTTGGGCCAGCATGTCCAGGAGGGTGTCTTCCTCCCCGTCTTCGGGTAAGCTGCAGACCGGTAGGACGAAAGGTTCACGTTCGTGATGAGCCTTCATCATGTTGACGTGAAAGGCCTTTCGCCTACCCCGAGTGTGGTCAAGCGTGACCACATAGGTGACCGGGTTGAGCTGTTGGTGGACGACGTACGGGCCCTCCCAGGCTGCCTGAAGCTTATCCGTTGGTACAGGAACCAGCACCCACACCTTTTGACCCACGTGGTAGGTCCGCTCCCGGGCGTTCTGGTCGTACCAGTGCTTCTGTTCAGCCTGAGCCTGCGTCATGTTGTCATGCACCAACTGCGTCAAGGTCTGCATCTTGTCACGGAAGCGCATGACATACTCCACTATGGACACTTCAGAAGGGTTCGGCTCCTCTTCCCAGGATTCTCTTACCAACCCAAGGGGTCCCCGGACTCGCCTGCCGTACAGGAGCTCGAAGGGGGAGAACCCCGTCGAGGCCTGCGGAACCTCTCTGTAAGCGAATAGCAGGTGTGGGAGGTACCGCTCCCAGTCGCGCCCTTGTGTCTCAACCAGCATGCGTAGCATCTGTTTGAGGGTACCATTGAAGCGTTCACACAAGCCATTGGTCTGTGGGTGATACGCACTCGATACCAGGTGCTTCACCTGCATTTTCTTACAGAGAGCCTCCATTAGGTGAGACATAAATTGGGTCCCTCGATCAGTAAGCATTTCCCTGGGAAATCCTACACGTGAAAAGATGGCCAACAGGGCATCCGCCACCTTATCTGCCCTAGTTGACGACAGAGCTACTGCCTCTGGGTACCGGGTAGCGTAGTCTACCACAGTAAGAATATATTGCTTTCCAGAGCTGCTGGGGACGGCCAGCGGGCCCACAATGTCCACCGCAATCCTCTGGAAAGGCTCCTCTATCACTGGCAAAGGGATCAGGGGAGCCTTAAGAGCAGGCCCCGCCTTCCCCACTCTTTGACAGGTGACACAGGAGCGGCAGTAGTTTGACACATCTGTCCCCATCTTAGGCCAATAGAAGTGTTGAGACAGCCGGGCCTTAGTTTTGCTGATCCCCAAGTGTCCAGCTAGTGGGATCTCATGGGCAATCCGCAACAACTCACCCCGGAATTGCTGCGGGACGACCAGCTGTCTTTCCCTCAACCACTCCTTTTGTGATTCTCCGGGTACTGTCTCCCGGTACAACCTTCCTCCTTCCCAGAACACCTTCTCCTTATCAGTCTCGGAGAAGCGCGTCCCGGCGAGTTGTCTCAAACTCTCTAGGCTCGCATCTGTGTGCAGAGCGGCCTGAAACTCCTGGCTAGGGGAAGCCAGAAGCGACGTCAGGGTCCCTTCCCCACGGGAGCCCTCTGGGACCTGCACTGGGTCCACCTCTGGTTCAGTCACACTGATGACTGAGGAGGGTCCGGAAGGCAGACAGGTATCTGCGTTCCGGGCACTCTGACTGCGGGTGACAGCAGCTATGTAGGCTGTCTCCCCGGGGATTTCTACAGACCCAACAGCCGACGCTGCTATGGGCTCTACCTCCCCATCCACCCCCATTACCTCAGGAGCATTGCTACTTATGGGCCAGTTACCTTCCTCGGTGGCACTGGTCAATTGCATGGCATCCACTTCCTCACGGTTCCCATGTATTTCCCCATTTCCGGTAGCACCGACACTTGCCCCTGCTAGGGGTTCCTCAGCCGTCTCACTCCGCAGAGCGACGTGGCTGAGCACTCCTGTACCTATGGACACATCAACTTTCACAGAAACATCATTATCAGATACAGTTGGCACAGGTACAGCATTTTCACCATCAATCCTAGGGAAAAAATGGTTAGCAGATGCATCACTACAAGATAAAGCATGGTCAGGTAACACATGCGATTTCCCATCATCATCATCATCATCATCAGGGTTAACGTTACCCTTATTAGCAGATTGGGGAGGGGTGTCAGGGACGTAGTATGCAAACAACCTCCCCAAATCAGTCCCCAACAAAACATCAGTGGGCAAATTATCAGACAGCCCCACTTCTTTCACCCCGCTCCCGGCACCCCAATCAATAAAAACCCGGGCCATCGGTAAGGGACAGCTGATGCCCCCAATCCCAGTGACAGTTAGGGTTTTCCCCGGAATGATTTCTTCAGGGGCCGCCAGTTCGGGTCGGATGAGGGTTCGTTCAGCCCCGGTGTCCTTGAGGCCGGTAGCAACACGACCTCCCACAGTGACGGGCTGTACGTTGTCACACACCCTCCCAACCACACCACCCACCAAAAGAACAGCTGCATTAGGCCCTGGGGCCTGGGATGAGGGGTTCTTCTGCTTGGCTTGACATTGGTGACTGAGGTGTCCAGTCTGCCTGCAGTGGTAACACTGGCGAAGTTCGGTGGTAGGCCTGGTGCTGTTGGCCACGGGGACAGGACCTCTGGTGTGTTGGCTGGCAGGGGTACCGGCGTTGGCTGCAGGCTTACCCCCTCTCCAGCTGGTGGTGACTGGCTTCCGCACTTCCGATCTACGGTTGGCCTCATAGGCATCGGCAATCTGCGCTGCTTTCGTCACATCGTTGGGTTCTCTGTCCATCACGAACTGTCGCACTTCAGTTGGGCAAAGACGGAAGAACTGGTCTTTGATCATCAGGTCTCGCAGCTGTGCAAAGGTGGTCACTGACAGTCCTTGGGTCCACTGGTCAAAGTGGGTCCCCAGTCTATGCACCACATCACTGTAACTGTCGTGTGGGCCACGTAGGAGGGTCCGAAACTTTTTACGGTACACCTCGGGTGTAAGCTGGTACTTGGCTATCAGAGCCTGCTTGATGGCCTCATAGTCACCATCTTGTTCTTGAGGGAGGACAGCAAACGCCTCCAGAGCTTTTCCTCTCAGCCCTGGTGTCAGGTACCGTGCCCATTCTTGTGTAGGCAGCTGGTACTGTCTGCAGGCCTTCTCAAAGGCCCGCAGAAACGTGTCCAAGTCCCCATCCTTTTCCATAACAGGAAAGTGGTCGGGCCGGGGCTTTGGTGTCTGAGCGCTGCTGGATTCACGGCTCTGGGACGACCCCTGCATTTGCAGTTGGGCCATCTGCAGCTGGTACTCCCGCTGCGCTTGGGCCTCTCGCTCGGCTCGCTGGGCCTGGGCCTCTCGCTCGGCTCTCTCTTGGTATTGCTGGATCAGCTGCAGACGTCGGTCCAGGTCATCTGCGGGGCATTGTTGCAGAGCCAGCTGCAGGAGGAGGTCTGCACCCCCCTGGTTGCCAGTAGGGCCCGTATTCAGTGGTTGGACCTCTGCTGCAGCACCATGTTCGCTTGTGCCGGCTTCTGCGGCCTCTGGGCTCTGTGGCCTGGCTTGGTCTGCTTCACATTGCACCAGTTCAGCGACCATTTGAGCCTTGGTTTTGTTTGTACAGTCAATCTGCTGTGACATGCACAACGCCATAAGAGTGTCCTTGGACTGCTTCTTATAAAAGGTTTCTCCCAGCACAACCATGGTTGCCAAATAAAAGATAGGATAGAAAAACGAAGAAAAAGGGAGGGGATAATTACCAGTACACAATTGTCTCACAACTAATAAACACTGAGTTCGTTCTCCAAACTTATTTGCGCAGAGTTCTCGCAAGAACTTTCTGCAAGTTTTTAGTGAAAGGAATGATTGCTCAAACCAAATCACTAATGCTCTAATATCCCACCGCCTTGCCACCAATATGTCACGATTCACACCGTGACTGTCACCAATTGTCAAGATCCCTTAGCCGCTGCCTACAATATGTCACGGATTGGGGTGACTTTAGACCAACAGACGGCTATCACATGTGCAGGGGGGTTATCCTAGTTATCCCTCCACTGCCACAATGTGATGACAAAAAAACACACACGAGGTTATTGACCTCTTAGTTTACAGCAGGGGCTTATTTTAGGTATCCCACTGCTCTTCAATATACCATGAACTGCAGGGATTTGGGTCTATCCCGCTTACAGTTCCACTTAACACTTGCAGCTCTCTGGCGCCCCCCTTACTCTCAGGTCAGATTAGGTACTGCACCTGGGGTAATTAGTCGCCAGAAACGCTGCCTGCTATGTACTGGCTATTGGGTGCACTGCAGCGATGCGATAACTACTCCCACTCAGGCAGGAACAATAATTATCAAGCCGCAGTCGCTACAGGGACCCCCAAAAGCCGGCACACGGTCGCTGCCACCAGCTCCAATTGAACGGGTCTGGAGCAAACCCCCAAAAAACAGTAGCGTAATTCCCTTCAGAGACAGGGTACGTATTTAGAGCAGGAAGGACGAACTAGTATTAAATATGATACCCCATAAATGATTTTTAGGCAGTGTTTATAAAATATTTTACAAAGATGTTACAAATGAGACAATTGCAAATATGTACAAGGTAATTATGAAAATAAAAGGATTAAAGGAAGAAACGATAACACTCACATTTCTCAGATCATTGCATGGCAGTCAGCCAGACATCCCAGCTCATTGGATGTGCTGCTCAGGGCTCACAGGAAAAGAGAAGAAGACGACTGAGCCGGGAGATCTGGCCACAACTTTATAATCTACAGTCTGTGACCTCACAGAAAGGGCTGGCTTTTCCAGATCCTCCTACCTTTCAGTCTGAGTAACTTGGATACAAATTGGTCTAATGCTTATAACTCCGTCCCAGTACATATCAGAGTCATATCACACCCAGCATAGAGCTTGTATTAACATGAGCTTTCTAAGGAGATCAAATATGTCCTATTATTTACAGAGCAATCCCTACTTCTTCCCCCGATGGAGTTAGGCGACTGTGTTTAGAGTGATGGGTAGATGCTTCGACGGAGATAAAGAATATGTATTTATCATTCCACTATCCTAAATAGTTTGTCTAATATCTCACAATAACCGAACAAAGGACCGCATGGTTCTAGAAGTTTCTCTAACTGTTAAAGCTGAGCACTTGCTACTACAGGAACTGGGGGTCGTAAATGCCTTTCGTCAATAAAACTCACTTCCCCCATCTACATTGGCAAGCAAGCTCAACTCTGAAGCCAAAAGACAAGGGGGGCCTCCTAGCCCACATCCTGGCTGACAAGAGCACTAAACTTATGATATTTCATACCATCTCGTGACACACACACACACTGGAAAATACACACACACACACACTGGAAAATACACACACACACACACACACACACACACACACACACACACACACACACTGGAAAATACACACACACACACACACACACACACACTGGAAAATACATAAACACACACACACACACTGGAAAATACACACACACACACACACACACACTGGAAAATACACACACACACACACACACACACACACACACACACACACACACACTGGAAAATACACACACACACACACACACACACACTGGAAAATACACACACACACACACACTGGAAAATACACACACACACACACACACACACACACACACACACACACACACACACTGGAAAATACACACACACACACTGGAAAATACACACACACACACACACACACTGGAAAATACACACACACACACACACACACACACACACACACACACACTGGAAAATACACACACACACACACACACACACTGGAAAATACACACACACACACACACACACACACACACACACACACACACTGGAAAATACACATACACACACACACACACACACACACACACACACACACACACACACACACACACTGGAAAATACACACACACACACACACACACACACACACACACAGGAAAATACACACACACACACACACACACACACACACACACTGGAAAATACACACACACACACACACACACACACACACACACACTGGAAAATACACACACACACACACACATACACACACACACACACACACACACACACACACACACACACACACTGGAAAATACACACACACACACACACACACACACACACACTGGAAAATACACACACACACACACACACACACACTGGAAAATACACACACACACACACACTGGAAAATACACACACACACACACACACACACACACACACACACACACACACACACACACACACACACACACTGGAAAATACACACACACACACACACACACACACACACACACTGGAAAATACACACACACACACACACACACACACACACACACACACACACACACACACACACTGGAAAATACACACACACACACACACACACACACACACACATACATACACACACACACACACACACACACACACACACACACTGGAAAATACACACACACACACACACACACACACACTGGAAAATACACACACACACACACACACACACACACACACTGGAAAATACACACACACACACACACACTGTCACGATTCACACCGTGACTGTCAAGATCCCTTAGCCGCTGCCCACAATATGTCACGGATCGGGGTGACTTTAGACCAGCAGCCGGCTGTCACATGTGCAGGGGGCTTATCCTAGTTATCCCTCCACTGCCACAATGTGATGAAAAAAAAACACACACGAGGCTATTGACCTCTTGTTTACAGCAGGGGCTTATTTTAGGTATCCCACTGCTCTTCAGTATACCATGAACTGCAGGGATTTGTGTATCCCGCTTGCAGTTCCACTTAAACCTTGCAGCTCTCTGGCGCCCCCCTTTCTCTCAGGTCAGATTAGGTACTGCACCTAGGGTGATTAGTTGCCAGAAACGCTGCCTGCTATGTACTGGCTATTGGGTGCACTGCAGCGACGCGATAACTACTCCCACTCAGGCAGGAACAATAATTATCAAGCCGCAGTCGCTACAGGGACCCCCAAAAGCTGGCACACGGTCGCTGCCACCAGCTCCAATTGAACGGGTCTGGAGCAAACCCCAAAAAAACAGTAGCGTAATTCCCTTCAGAGACAGGGTACGGTTTAGGGCAGGAAGAACGAACTAGTATTAAATAATATACCCCATAAATGATTTTTAGGCAGTGTTTATAAAAATATTTTACAAAGATGTTACAAATGAGACAATTGCAAATATGTACAAGGTAATTATGAAAATAAAAGGATTAAAGGAAGAAAAAGATAACTCACATGTTCTCAGATCATTGCATTGCAGGCAACCACACGTCCCAGCTCATTGGGCGTGCTCAGGTCTGTCCAGGAAAAACTCCAAATCTGCCTCCTGAAAGTCTCCCAGCAACTTAAAACCTGCAGGCTGTGACCTCACAGAAAGGGCTGGCTCTTCCAACCCCTCCTACCTCTTCAGTATCACTCACTGGGCATTAAATATATCTGATGCCCGTAACTTCGCCACAGAACATAAAATAATCGCACCAAACCCATCACTCATCTCGCAGTACCGTGGGCACTCCGACGAGACCAAACAAGTCCTATTTGTCACGCACACTGACTGAGAAATCCCTACTTCTTCACCAGATGGAGCTACATGCCTGTGATTATAGTGATGCGTAGATCCTCCGAGTGTGATTATGACAATATATTTTGGTGTTCGTAACTTAAACGGTTTGCATAATATCTTTCAAAAACAGAACAAAGGATTTTCATGATTCTAGAAGTTTCTCTAACAGTTCCTGCTAACACAAATTTCTCTTGCAGCTATGCTAGTCGTAAATACCTTTCGTCAATAAAACTCCCCCACAAGGCAAGCTCTTCTACACAGACAGATAGAAACACAGGGAAGGAAAGAGAACCAGAGAGAGGGGGGGGGGTTTTAGCCCCCGCATGCTAGCAAGAAAACTAACTTATGATATTTCATACCATATCGTGACACCTCCCCCTTTTGGCGTGCGCTACGGCGGCAGGACCTCTCGGTATGCCTCCATGCGCACCTCCGTGGGTTCACCCTGGCGGGAGAGTCCATCTGCATTACCATGCTCTTTGCCCGCTTTGTGTTTAACGGTGAAGTCAAATTGCTGAAGGGCAAGGCTCCAGCGTAGCAACCTGCCATTGGTTCCACACATGGTGCTTAGCCAGCGCAGAGGGTTGTGGTCGGTCACCACGGTGAAGGTGCGACCGTACAAGTAGGGCTGCAAACGCTGCAGGGCCCAGACTATGGCCAGGCACTCCTTCTCGATGGTGGAGTAGGCCACTTCCCTCGGCAAAAGTTTCCGGCTCAGGTACAACACGGGGTGCTCTTGGTCCTCCGAGTCAACCTGGCTGAGCACAGCACCAAGGCCAAACTCACTGGCGTCAGTCTGTACCAAGAACGGTCGACTGCTGTCGACGGCTTTCAACACAGGGGCGTTGCACAGTGCTGTTTTCAACGCCTGGAAGGCCCCCTCACAGCCATCTGTCCAGTTGACGATGTGGGGTAGCTTCTTCCTGGTGAGGTCCGTCAAAGGTTTTGCCAGGCTACTATAGTGCTGCACGAAGCGCCTATAGTACCCTGCAGTGCCCAGGAAGGACATCACATGTTTCTTGGTCCTGGGAGTGGGCCAGTTCACGATCACGCCCACTTTGTCAGGCTCCGGTTTCAGGGTGCCTCCGCCTACCCGGTGCCCCAGGTAGTGGACCTCCCTCATGCCCATCTGGCACTTTCCCGGCTTGATAGTCAGTCCTGCTCGGTGAATTCGCCCGAGCACCTCCTCAAGATGCTGCAGGTGTTCATCCCAGGAGGGACTGAAGATGGCAATGTCATCTAAGTACGCCACGGCGTACTTCTCCAGTCCCTGAAGCAGGAGATTGACCATCCGCTGGAAAGTGGCAGGGGCATTCTTCATGCCGAAGGGCATGACCGTGGACTCGTTCAGTCCAAAGGGTGTGATAAAGGCGGACTTCTCCTGCGCCTCGGGGCTCAGGGGAATCTGCCAGTATCCGCGACTCAGATCCATTATTGTCAGGTATTCTGCGCCAGCTAACTTCTCAAGCAGCTCCTCGATGCGCGGCATTGGGTGCGCGTCAGAGGCTGTAATGGCGTTGAGCCCCCTGTAGTCCACGCAGAACCGGGTGGTCCGGTCCTTCTTTGGCACGAGAACTACAGGTGAGGCCCACGCGCTCTTTGACCGTCGAATCACCCCCAGCTGTAACATCTCATCGATCTCCTGGCGCATAATCTGCTGCACCTGGTCAGAGATTCGATAGGGTGTTCGCCGTAGTGGGGCGTGATTCCCGGTGTCCACCTCGTGGACGGCTAACTCAGTCCGTCCAGGCCGGTTGGAGAACACGACCCGGAAGGGTTCCAGCATGGTTTGCAACTGCAACCGCTGTGGTTCATCTAGCGAGGCGCTTACCTCCACGTCCTCAATGGACCCACGGGCCTTGGCTTGGGCCAGCATGTCCAGGAGGGTGTCTTCCTCCCCGTCTTCGGGTAAGCTGCAGACCGGTAGGACGAAAGGTTCACGTTCGTGATGAGCCTTCATCATGTTGACGTGAAAGGCCTTTCGCCTACCCCGAGTGTGGTCAAGCGTGACCACATAGGTGACCGGGTTGAGCTGTTGGTGGACGACGTACGGGCCCTCCCAGGCTGCCTGAAGCTTATCCGTTGGTACAGGAACCAGCACCCACACCTTTTGACCCACGTGGTAGGTCCGCTCCCGGGCGTTCTGGTCGTACCAGTGCTTCTGTTCAGCCTGAGCCTGCGTCATGTTGTCATGCACCAACTGCGTCAAGGTCTGCATCTTGTCACGGAAGCGCATGACATACTCCACTATGGACACTTCAGAAGGGTTCGGCTCCTCTTCCCAGGATTCTCTTACCAACCCAAGGGGTCCCCGGACTCGCCTGCCGTACAGGAGCTCGAAGGGGGAGAACCCCGTCGAGGCCTGCGGAACCTCTCTGTAAGCGAATAGCAGGTGTGGGAGGTACCGCTCCCAGTCGCGCCCTTGTGTCTCAACCAGCATGCGTAGCATCTGTTTGAGGGTACCATTGAAGCGTTCACACAAGCCATTGGTCTGTGGGTGATACGCACTCGATACCAGGTGCTTCACCTGCATTTTCTTACAGAGAGCCTCCATTAGGTGAGACATAAATTGGGTCCCTCGATCAGTAAGCATTTCCCTGGGAAATCCTACACGTGAAAAGATGGCCAACAGGGCATCCGCCACCTTATCTGCCCTAGTTGACGACAGAGCTACTGCCTCTGGGTACCGGGTAGCGTAGTCTACCACAGTAAGAATATATTGCTTTCCAGAGCTGCTGGGGACGGCCAGCGGGCCCACAATGTCCACCGCAATCCTCTGGAAAGGCTCCTCTATCACTGGCAAAGGGATCAGGGGAGCCTTAAGAGCAGGCCCCGCCTTCCCCACTCTTTGACAGGTGACACAGGAGCGGCAGTAGTTTGACACATCTGTCCCCATCTTAGGCCAATAGAAGTGTTGAGACAGCCGGGCCTTAGTTTTGCTGATCCCCAAGTGTCCAGCTAGTGGGATCTCATGGGCAATCCGCAACAACTCACCCCGGAATTGCTGCGGGACGACCAGCTGTCTTTCCCTCAACCACTCCTTTTGTGATTCTCCGGGTACTGTCTCCCGGTACAACCTTCCTCCTTCCCAGAACACCTTCTCCTTATCAGTCTCGGAGAAGCGCGTCCCGGCGAGTTGTCTCAAACTCTCTAGGCTCGCATCTGTGTGCAGAGCGGCCTGAAACTCCTGGCTAGGGGAAGCCAGAAGCGACGTCAGGGTCCCTTCCCCACGGGAGCCCTCTGGGACCTGCACTGGGTCCACCTCTGGTTCAGTCACACTGATGACTGAGGAGGGTCCGGAAGGCAGACAGGTATCTGCGTTCCGGGCACTCTGACTGCGGGTGACAGCAGCTATGTAGGCTGTCTCCCCGGGGATTTCTACAGACCCAACAGCCGACGCTGCTATGGGCTCTACCTCCCCATCCACCCCCATTACCTCAGGAGCATTGCTACTTATGGGCCAGTTACCTTCCTCGGTGGCACTGGTCAATTGCATGGCATCCACTTCCTCACGGTTCCCATGTATTTCCCCATTTCCGGTAGCACCGACACTTGCCCCTGCTAGGGGTTCCTCAGCCGTCTCACTCCGCAGAGCGACGTGGCTGAGCACTCCTGTACCTATGGACACATCAACTTTCACAGAAACATCATTATCAGATACAGTTGGCACAGGTACAGCATTTTCACCATCAATCCTAGGGAAAAAATGGTTAGCAGATGCATCACTACAAGATAAAGCATGGTCAGGTAACACATGCGATTTCCCATCATCATCATCATCATCATCAGGGTTAACGTTACCCTTATTAGCAGATTGGGGAGGGGTGTCAGGGACGTAGTATGCAAACAACCTCCCCAAATCAGTCCCCAACAAAACATCAGTGGGCAAATTATCAGACAGCCCCACTTCTTTCACCCCGCTCCCGGCACCCCAATCAATAAAAACCCGGGCCATCGGTAAGGGACAGCTGATGCCCCCAATCCCAGTGACAGTTAGGGTTTTCCCCGGAATGATTTCTTCAGGGGCCGCCAGTTCGGGTCGGATGAGGGTTCGTTCAGCCCCGGTGTCCTTGAGGCCGGTAGCAACACGACCTCCCACAGTGACGGGCTGTACGTTGTCACACACCCTCCCAACCACACCACCCACCAAAAGAACAGCTGCATTAGGCCCTGGGGCCTGGGATGAGGGGTTCTTCTGCTTGGCTTGACATTGGTGACTGAGGTGTCCAGTCTGCCTGCAGTGGTAACACTGGCGAAGTTCGGTGGTAGGCCTGGTGCTGTTGGCCACGGGGACAGGACCTCTGGTGTGTTGGCTGGCAGGGGTACCGGCGTTGGCTGCAGGCTTACCCCCTCTCCAGCTGGTGGTGACTGGCTTCCGCACTTCCGATCTACGGTTGGCCTCATAGGCATCGGCAATCTGCGCTGCTTTCGTCACATCGTTGGGTTCTCTGTCCATCACGAACTGTCGCACTTCAGTTGGGCAAAGACGGAAGAACTGGTCTTTGATCATCAGGTCTCGCAGCTGTGCAAAGGTGGTCACTGACAGTCCTTGGGTCCACTGGTCAAAGTGGGTCCCCAGTCTATGCACCACATCACTGTAACTGTCGTGTGGGCCACGTAGGAGGGTCCGAAACTTTTTACGGTACACCTCGGGTGTAAGCTGGTACTTGGCTATCAGAGCCTGCTTGATGGCCTCATAGTCACCATCTTGTTCTTGAGGGAGGACAGCAAACGCCTCCAGAGCTTTTCCTCTCAGCCCTGGTGTCAGGTACCGTGCCCATTCTTGTGTAGGCAGCTGGTACTGTCTGCAGGCCTTCTCAAAGGCCCGCAGAAACGTGTCCAAGTCCCCATCCTTTTCCATAACAGGAAAGTGGTCGGGCCGGGGCTTTGGTGTCTGAGCGCTGCTGGATTCACGGCTCTGGGACGACCCCTGCATTTGCAGTTGGGCCATCTGCAGCTGGTACTCCCGCTGCGCTTGGGCCTCTCGCTCGGCTCGCTGGGCCTGGGCCTCTCGCTCGGCTCTCTCTTGGTATTGCTGGATCAGCTGCAGACGTCGGTCCAGGTCATCTGCGGGGCATTGTTGCAGAGCCAGCTGCAGGAGGAGGTCTGCACCCCCCTGGTTGCCAGTAGGGCCCGTATTCAGTGGTTGGACCTCTGCTGCAGCACCATGTTCGCTTGTGCCGGCTTCTGCGGCCTCTGGGCTCTGTGGCCTGGCTTGGTCTGCTTCACATTGCACCAGTTCAGCGACCATTTGAGCCTTGGTTTTGTTTGTACAGTCAATCTGCTGTGACATGCACAACGCCATAAGAGTGTCCTTGGACTGCTTCTTATAAAAGGTTTCTCCCAGCACAACCATGGTTGCCAAATAAAAGATAGGATAGAAAAACGAAGAAAAAGGGAGGGGATAATTACCAGTACACAATTGTCTCACAACTAATAAACACTGAGTTCGTTCTCCAAACTTATTTGCGCAGAGTTCTCGCAAGAACTTTCTGCAAGTTTTTAGTGAAAGGAATGATTGCTCAAACCAAATCACTAATGCTCTAATATCCCACCGCCTTGCCACCAATATGTCACGATTCACACCGTGACTGTCACCAATTGTCAAGATCCCTTAGCCGCTGCCTACAATATGTCACGGATTGGGGTGACTTTAGACCAACAGACGGCTATCACATGTGCAGGGGGGTTATCCTAGTTATCCCTCCACTGCCACAATGTGATGACAAAAAAACACACACGAGGTTATTGACCTCTTAGTTTACAGCAGGGGCTTATTTTAGGTATCCCACTGCTCTTCAATATACCATGAACTGCAGGGATTTGGGTCTATCCCGCTTACAGTTCCACTTAACACTTGCAGCTCTCTGGCGCCCCCCTTACTCTCAGGTCAGATTAGGTACTGCACCTGGGGTAATTAGTCGCCAGAAACGCTGCCTGCTATGTACTGGCTATTGGGTGCACTGCAGCGATGCGATAACTACTCCCACTCAGGCAGGAACAATAATTATCAAGCCGCAGTCGCTACAGGGACCCCCAAAAGCCGGCACACGGTCGCTGCCACCAGCTCCAATTGAACGGGTCTGGAGCAAACCCCCAAAAAACAGTAGCGTAATTCCCTTCAGAGACAGGGTACGTATTTAGAGCAGGAAGGACGAACTAGTATTAAATATGATACCCCATAAATGATTTTTAGGCAGTGTTTATAAAATATTTTACAAAGATGTTACAAATGAGACAATTGCAAATATGTACAAGGTAATTATGAAAATAAAAGGATTAAAGGAAGAAACGATAACACTCACATTTCTCAGATCATTGCATGGCAGTCAGCCAGACATCCCAGCTCATTGGATGTGCTGCTCAGGGCTCACAGGAAAAGAGAAGAAGACGACTGAGCCGGGAGATCTGGCCACAACTTTATAATCTACAGTCTGTGACCTCACAGAAAGGGCTGGCTTTTCCAGATCCTCCTACCTTTCAGTCTGAGTAACTTGGATACAAATTGGTCTAATGCTTATAACTCCGTCCCAGTACATATCAGAGTCATATCACACCCAGCATAGAGCTTGTATTAACATGAGCTTTCTAAGGAGATCAAATATGTCCTATTATTTACAGAGCAATCCCTACTTCTTCCCCCGATGGAGTTAGGCGACTGTGTTTAGAGTGATGGGTAGATGCTTCGACGGAGATAAAGAATATGTATTTATCATTCCACTATCCTAAATAGTTTGTCTAATATCTCACAATAACCGAACAAAGGACCGCATGGTTCTAGAAGTTTCTCTAACTGTTAAAGCTGAGCACTTGCTACTACAGGAACTGGGGGTCGTAAATGCCTTTCGTCAATAAAACTCACTTCCCCCATCTACATTGGCAAGCAAGCTCAACTCTGAAGCCAAAAGACAAGGGGGGCCTCCTAGCCCACATCCTGGCTGACAAGAGCACTAAACTTATGATATTTCATACCATCTCGTGACACACACACACACTGGAAAATACACACACACACACACTGGAAAATACACACACACACACACACACACACACACACACACACTGGAAAATACACACACACACACACACACACACACACACACACACACACACACACACACACACACACACACACTGGAAAATACACACACACACACACACTGGAAAATACACACACACACACACACACACACACACACACACACACACACTGGAAAATACATAAACACACACACACACACTGGAAAATACACACACACACACACACACACTGGAAAATACACACACACACACACACACACACACACACACACACACACTGGAAAATACACACACACACACACACACACACACACACTGGAAA